>NW_027062688.1:1773009-1795509 GCF_032884065.1 Artemia franciscana
TTGTCCCGGAGGCTGGGAAGGAGGAGGTTGTCAACACCAGATGCATAGCTGGTTGCCCTCCAATCACTTTTGACTCTTAAAAAGAGAGCAAAAACTTTAAATTTACAATCAAATGTGCTTCTTCCAAAGTTTATACGACCACCTCTTCCATAAAAACCTTATATGTTAACAATGGGACACTTGCATAAATCCAAGCCCTTGCCTCCAGGCTGTGGGGGGTTTGTCAACACTAGAGGCACAGTTATTTGACCTTTGGACTATTTTTTTTACAAAAATGGCTATATCAAAACTTTGATCGGAAGCAAATGGGGAAGAGACGGCGTGGGAGGGGGAAGGACTTGTTACTCTCCGATCACTTTTGACTCTTACAAAGGGTATCATAACTTTCAATTTTCAGTTGAACGAGCCTCCTTCGAAGTTTATATTATCACCCCTTCCATAAAAACATTTATGTTAACAATGGATAACTTGCATAGTTTACAGCCGTTGCCCCAGGGCTGAGGGAGCTTTGCCAACTCCTGAGCTATGATCATTTAACTGCTGGACTATTTTGAACAAAATGGCTATATGAAAGTTTTGTTCGCATACATTTGGGGAAAAAGGGCTTGGTGATGGGGAGGGAGGGGGGTTGTGGTGGCTGGTTGTCCTCCGATCACTTTTCATTTTTAAAAGGGCAGCGGTGTTATCGATTTCCAAACGAATTAGTCCCCTCCAAAGTATATTTAACGACGCATTCCATAACAAACTTATATCTTATCAATCGGCAACTAACATAATTTATAGTCCTTGTCCCGAGAGCTGGGGGGTCGATTATGGATGCATACTTGTTTGGCCTTTGAAGTATTTTGAACAAAGTGGCCATTTTAAAGTTTTGATCGGATGCATCAGGGAGAAAACGATGTTGGGGAAGAGGAGGGCTGGTTGCCCTCCGATTACTTTTGCAACTTAAAAAGGGAGCTAGAACCTTCGATTTCCCATCTAATGAACCTCTTCCAAAGTTTATACGATCCCCCCTTCCACGAACAGCTTATATTATAAACAATTGGCAACTCACATAATTTGCAACCCTTGTCCCCCAGGCTGTGGGGGTTTTATCAACCTTGGAGGCATAGTTATTTGACTTTTGATTACTTTTTGACTTTTGATTACGTTATTTGATTACTTTTTGACTTCTTGATTAGTTATTTGATTTAGTTATTTGACTTTTTGATTTAGTTATTCGACTTTTTGATTAATTTTTGACTTTTGATCACGTTATTTGATTACTTTTGACACAGTCGTACTTTTATCAACTACATTTAATATCTAGACTAGTACCAATATTTATAGCAGGACTTATAAATAAACTGATAGACGACAGAAAAAAAAAGAGAATAAAAAGGAAGACCAAGAAGAACAATACCTGAGTTTTTGCACATATTCGAATGTGTCACACAATAGAACCATTGTTCTCACCTAACGGCTTCTCATGTTGACGTTTGCAAGAGTATCTTCTCCAAAAATTGACTTGGTATACAAATTGGCTGCCACCATATTGCAATCTCCAGCTAAAGTCTATAAAAAGGGAAAAACAGACATTTTCTTTTTTAAGGAGCTATTTAGGAACAGTTGAGATAGCCCTAGTCTCGGCAAAAGAGTGCTGAATAGAAGAAAACTCTCCTGAGTCACTGATGACACATAGGGCGTAAAATAGACGTTTGGTTGCTCAATCTTTTTCACAGGAACTGGTAACAAGCCTGTCATCCAGCCATGCGACAGCTGAAATCGATCCCTTGACAACGTATTGCCAAGTAGAGTATCAATACACCCTGCTATTACAGGATATGGCCTGAATAGGTTAGTCTAGAAATACGATTCTCAAAAATATCATAATGATCACCAAGATAAGAAGTTGTTTAAACCTATATCTTGTATATGAGGAGTATATTAGAGCTGTGTGAATTCAGCAAATGCAGGAATTGTTGTGCCATAAAATACACAGATGTTTGAAATTGACAGCTTGAAAAGGACTGCCATTTATATTTTCCTTGCAGTAGAAACTATTTACGGCAAATCTTTGGTACTAACCATGGAATTAGATAATGATCTATTAATAAAGTAACGAATTTACTATACTACTGACATACTATGGAGAGAGATTTTTCGTTACATCTACTCAAAATAATACTAAATAGTAATTCAAGTATATTGCCATGTAAATAGCTAAAGAGATGAATCGATAAAATGATAAACAATCAGTACTTATTGACGATACGAAGGTTAAGCATTATTGAACTGAATCTTCGTTTTGTCGTTAAGACTTTCAAAATCAATAACAGCCCCATAGCTAAAAATAACTTACCTGTAATCAATCAATTGCCATGAGAACAAAGTCTATTTGAAAAGTTTTATTAAAATTATGAATTACAGTCTGTGGCGCTTATTCAACTTAAGAAGCCCATATCTCAGCATTTGCTTCGCTTTAATACTTAACAAAAAGACAAGAGAGTAAGGGAAATAAAACTGTCGTCTTTATTTATATTAAAAGTTAAGAAGATGCAATTGTTAGGCTCAGTTGGCTTCCACTTAATAAATATTACGAGGTTAATAAAAAAAAAAGAAAATTGAAGGCCTTTGTTGTGGGCCATAAAAAGATAGAACTAAAACAAAATAGTAAATGTTCAACCCAGGAACTGGAACTAAAAGGGCACTACCTGATAGGATGATATTCTTCAATTTATGCCCGTTTCTCAATTTTAGCCCCTAATCAAGCCTGGAGAGCTTGCAAACTTATAAGACTAATAAAATGAGCTAGTCCTCCAGGATTCCCCATTAACCCCATCTATGAATAGTCAGGTTGGATTGTCGTACTGCGACGCTAGAGGTGAAATTCTTGGACCGTCGCAAGACGAACAACTGCGAAAGCATTTGCCAAGAATGTTTTCATTAATCAAGAACGAAAGTTAAAGGTTCGAAGGCGATCAGATACCGCCTTAGTTCTAACCATAAACGATGCCAACCAGCGATCCGCGGACGTTACTTGAATGACTCCGCGGGCAGCTTCCGGGAAACCAAAGTGTTTGGGTTCCGGGGGAGGTATGGTTGCAAAGCTGAAACTTAAAGGAATTGACGAAGTCCACCACCAGGAGTGGAGCCTGCGGCTTAATTTGACTCAACACGGGAAACCTCACCAGGCCCGGACACTGGAAGGATTGACAGATTGAGAGCTCTTTCTTGGTTCAGTGGGTGGTGGTGCATGGCCGTTCTTAGTTGGTGGAGCGATTTGTCTGGTTAATTCCAATAACGAACGAGACTCTAGCCTGCTAAATAGATGATGGATCCTAGTGGTGGATCGCTCTTCTTAGAGGGACAAGTGGCGTCTAGCCATATGAGAGTGAGCAATAACAGGTCTGTGATGCCGTTAGATGTCCTGGGCTGCACGCGCGCTAAAATGGAAGAATCAGCGCGTCCTCCCTGTCCGAGATGACCGGGTAACCGCTGAACTTCTTCCGTGGTTGGGATTGGGGACTGCAAGGATCCCCATGAACCAGGGATCCCTAGTAGGTGCAAGTCATTAGCTTGCGTCGATTACGTCCCTGCCTTTTGTTCACATCGCCCGTCGCTACTACCGATTGAATGATTTAGTGAGAACTTCGGACGACTCGCCAGGGCAGCCTCCGGGCCGCTCGTGGTGTGGTTGAAAGTTGTTCAAAGTTGATCCTTTAGAGGAAGTAAAAGCCGTAACAAAGTTTCCGTAGGTGAACCTGCGGAAGGATCATTAGCGTTTGATAAACGAGAAGGAGACTTTATGGCCATGTGTGGTCAGTAGTTTTTTCCGAATTGTTGTTATTGATACACGTCCCCGTGTTTGATGTTTGAGGTGCACAAGTAGGTTTTGCCTATTGTGAGGGGGTGGTACCCTTGTGCAGCATCATTCATGGGGGCACTTCGTTGAATAATGGAGTGCTCAACGGAGTCTTGAGGAATGGTGGGCTTTGACAGCAGTCCATTGTGGTGGATTTGCCTAAAAAGTTTAGTTTGTTGATTTAATGGAGAATCGGTGAGACCATTGACTGACTTTGAGGACTTGAACTAGCTCTGTAGTGGGGGCTCTCAGAAGAGTGGGAGCATGCAAAGCTTGTGAAGGTAGCCAAGTCAATGGAATTACTTTGACGTCCCTGTTGAGACAAACCCAACACTGAGGTGAGTCTTGCTGCCTATGTTTGTGTGGGGGATCTCGAGATGATATACTGGGTTATTGTCTCAAGGTCTTGGTATCTGTGGCCATTATTCTAGGATGGTAGTGGGATTTTTGGCAGCACAACTAGATTTGGACCTTGCTTTTGCAAACGGGGGCTCTTGTGAGGAAACGACAGCCTGCAAAGCTTGTGACACATCTTGAGTTGTGTACGAGGGCCAAAGTCATGCCATCTGAAAAATAATGGACATTCGATTACTAACACTGTGGTAGTTGCTGCCCCAGCAACATTTTGGTGGGGCCCGGGAAGCACTCTTTACCCTTTCTGAGGGCCCAAGTGGTGCAAGACGAAGGGATTGGCTTGGTCAAAAGAGATGCGCGGAAGTCCTCGGGTGAGCCAAAGTCTTGCACTGCGACTACACTAATGTAGCATCGATTTTGCAAGCAATATGCCATCATGCTCTTGACATCTCGATGTATATTTTCTACGTGTGAATTCGTAGTGAAAAATAGTCATATTGGGGACTAGAGTGGCTCTGTGATTCAAGGATCATGGATATACCACTCCGCGAGACTAAAGGGAGTGAAGGTGAGCTTGCCCCAATAGAGTATGGCTTGAGGTGTGCAAGGGTGCAATTGCATTGGCCTTGTTTGGGGGAGAATTTGAAACATTCATTAGAATGACCCCGGAGGATGAATCACTTGGCTCACATTACGAAGACGAACGCAGCTAGACGCCTGATTCCATGCGAACTGCAGGACACATGGAACGTCTATATTTTGAATGCAAATTGCATGTCCAGCCTTTGAGCTTGGACTACGTCTGGCTGAGAGACGGATGTTTTTATCATACGGTATTTGGGTACCGTCACAGCGAGGCTCCTTGCTTCTATAGGGCCGTTGATGTCAACGCCTATAGAGGATGCAAGCGATCTCGTCAAGTTTTGTGTCAACTGTTTATGTTGAGAGGATTTGGTGAGAGGTATTTGGTCTCGCTTACTGGTCTCATTTGCCTCTTTGTTGTGGGCTATTGGTTAAGGGAATCAATAGTACAAGGAGTGCAAGTGATCTCATCAAGTAAGACAAGGCCCAGGGCTATGCCTCTTGTGGATCACCCTTTTACTTGTCACCCAACTGGGTAATGGTACCTGAGCTCCTTTTTGGTGGAACTTAAAGGAGGTGTTACACATTATGGGTGTACAGAGTATATAAGGGCCCAATGAGGATGAAAATCCAATTCTTCTTGGCTAAAACACTTTGACTGACAGCCTTTTGTCACAGGAATGGACTACTATGACTTTGGTAGTAGGAAATTGGTTTATTTGATGTTGAACTGTTGACTCCAACAGGCATGCTGGCATTACTGGGTTTGTGATGATCAGGTGACTTTGGTGATTGGTTTGAAAAACGAATGACCCTGTCAGTTTATGAAATCCCCCCGGCCTCAGCTCAGGCGAGACGACCCGCTTGACTTAAGCATATTAGTCAGCGGAGGAAAAGAAACTAACAAGGATTCCCTTAGTAGCGGTAAACGAAACCATTTTATTGGGAAATGACAAAGAGTGTATGCCAATATACCGCTGAGAGGTAACACAATAACATGTACCTAAACACACCTTTTGGGACGTCTGTCTTGCTATTCTTAATCAGATAGAATTAAGCAAAAACTTTATACACCAGCCAGGGCCACCCTTTAAAAGTTTTTGTTGGATGAAACCCATACTGTCAAACTAACAAAAAAGTGAATTATAAAAACTGTTTTGCCATCTGATAAGCAGCATGCTGACAGCTTAGGATCAACAAATATTGTTATTAGGTCTAGACTAAACTGGATATTAGAATGGTCCAGTTACCAAATGGAATAACTTTACAAAATATTAACAAAACTAGCAAAGAAGACAAATTTCTAATTTCTGTTATAATATTACCAGTCATTTTGTGAAAATCATCCACAAAATTTTTTCCTTGTTAATGTATTTACTTCTGAATTTCCACACGAAGGATCTGTCTTTAAATGTATTACACTCTGAAATTAGGTAAATTTACATCTAAAAAAATAATAAACACGCCCAAATCATTCTGATGTTTATTATGACTCAGTGGTAGAAGTTTTTATTATTTTTCATTTTTATAGAAAATTTACTTTTTCCGGAAAAAGGAATTTAATCAGCCAGGCTTCCTCTTGACTTTATTTTATCAAGACATAATTTGATACAGCGGTGAAACTCCACTTGTTGACGCCACACTGATCAGAACTTCGTACACTTTGATTTTACAATCAATCACTTCAAAATATTTCGCTAGGACAAGCAAAATATTTAGGGAGATGATAATACAATTTATTCTAGAAAAATCCGAACACTAGGATTTAGTTCAGCATTCAAACCTTTCGTTACGACTGAATTTATATTTCTAGCTACAAAACATGAGTCGAAGCTTTAGCGTAAATTCATATCGAAACGCCCCACCAACTTTTATTATTACGAGCGATCGGCAAGTCATCGAAATGGTGGCATATCAAATGCCTCACATCATTGCATTTTTATTTGATGAGCATAAAAATACGACAGCAAAAATTTTCCACCATTATTAAATTTCAAAAAAAAAGAAAAAAAACTGCTGGAACTTTTCATAATAGGTAAGAAAACATGTGTTTACATATATTTAAATTTTAAGGCTCATTCGCCTTAGTAGAAGGGGGTCTAGATGGCTCCTCATATCCTATTCTGTTCCCAAAAAAAAAACCTTAACAAAAATCTAAACAATAAAGAAACCTTAAAGAACTGTCGTTTTGTAGCCATAGAAGTCTTGAACACTGACAGAGCTAATAATTTCCCCCTGGAAAATAATAAAATCGAATAAAAGTTATACTTATAAAAAGTGAATATAAAGCATAATTTATAAATGGCTTCATAATTAGCTCTCTAATCATTTGTCTAAGACAAATGAGCCTTAAAATACCCTCAGTCGTTCCTGAAATTTTACTGATAAGCTCTTTTGACAGTTAGCATGCACCTGGCATAATATGATTGTTTCTGGAATTCATCTTCAAAATTCTGGAGGGTTATGACATCCCCACAGGCATAGTTAACATTTAAAGCATTCTGGTCAAGCTAGCTATTTTAAAATTTTGATCGAATTTTTTTTGGAGACAGGGCAGATAAAAAGGGCATGGGAGGGGTTCTGACAGCCCTCCAACCATAATAATACTTCTACCTAATCGTTTCCTTATAGTTTGAACTTAATACCCTCTGCGGTACTTAAGATCTGCCTTTTTGATAAGACAGATTTCCTTTTCCTAATGATAAATCATTGCTGTAAGCAAAGGATAGACTGCATAACTTACACTCCTTCATCCGAGGCTGAAGAGGGCATGGCATCCCTAGAGGCATAGCTATTAGACCTTTTGACTAGTTAGAAAAAAAAATTACGAAATTTCGACCTTTGTCGAGGAGAGGGGTCACATTAAAAGAGCAAGGAAGGGGGATCAACCCTGAGGGATAGCTATTTGACCTCTTGCACTATTTTAAACAAATTGGCTATCTCAAAACTTTTATCGGGTACATTTGGGAAAAAAGTTCTTGTGGGTTGTGGTTGTCCTCCCATCACTCGACTATTAACAGGACACTGGAATTTTCAATTCCTAATTGAATGACCCCCTACAAATTCTGTATGACCACCCTTTCCATATAAACCTTATATATTAGAAACAGGCAACTAGCGTAACTTAAAGCCTTTGTCCCGGAGGCTGGGGAGGAGGAGGTTGTCAACACCAGATGCATGGCTGGTTGCCCTCCAATCACCTTTGACTCTTGAAAAGGGAGCAAAGACTTTAAATTTACAATCAAATGTGCTTCTTCCAAAGTTTATACGGCCACCTCTTCCATAAAAACCATATATGTTAACAATGGGACACTTGCATAAATCCAAGCCCTTGCCTCCAGGTTTTGAGGGGTTTGTCAACACTAGAGGCGTAGTTATTTGACCTTTGGGCTATTTTTTACAAAAATGGCTACATCAAAACTTTGATCGGATGCAATTGGGGAAGAGACGGCGTGGGAGGGGGAAGGACTAGTTACTCTCCGATCACTTTTGACTCTTACAAAGGGTATCATAACTTTCAATTTTCAGTTGAACGAGCCTCCTTCGAAGTTTATATGATCACCCCTTCCATAAATACCTTTATGTTAACAATGGATAACTTACATAGTTTACAACCGTTGCCCCGGGGCTGAGGGAGCTTTCCCAACTCCTGAGCTATGATCATTTAACTGCTGGACTATTTTGAACAAAATGGCTATATGAAAGTTTTGTTCGGATACATTTGGAGAAAAAGGGCTTGGTGATGGGGATGGAGGGGAGGGGGGTTGTGGTGGCTGGTTGTCCTCCGATCACTTTTGATTTTTAAAAAGGGCAGCGGTGTTATCAATTTCCAATCGAATTAGTCCCCTCCAAAGTATATTCAACGACGCATTCCATAAAAAACTTATATCTTATCAATCGGCAACTAGCATAATTTATAGTCCCGAGAGCTGGAGGAGGGGTCGATTCTGGATGCATACTTATTTGGTCTTTGAACTATTTTGAACAAAGTGGCCATTTTAAAGTTTTGATCGGATGCACCAGGGAGAAAACGATGTTGGGGAAGAGGGGGGCTGGTTGCCCTCCGATTACTTTTGACACTTAAAAAGGGAGCTAGAACCTTCGATTACCCATCTAATGAGCCTCTTCCAAAGTTTAAACGATCACCCCTTCCACGAAAAGCTTATATTATAAACAATTGGCAACTCGCATAATTTGCAACCCTTTTCCCCCAGGCTGTGGGGGTTTTGTCAACCTTGGAGGCATACTTATTTGACCTCTGGACTATTATAACAAAATGACTCTGTAAAAATATCGGTTGGATGCATTTGGAGAAAAGAGGGCGTCAGGGGGAGGGGCTAGCTTCTCTCCCATCACTTTCGAATTTTAAAAGGGGCAAAAGAACTTCCGATTTCCAATCAAATGAGGCCCACCAAAGTTTATTCTAACGTTTTTTCGTGTGAAATACCTCTAGAAAAAAGAATAATAATTAATAAATAATAAAACATTGAAACCTTATGACTCTTTACTTTAGGGAACGCTATGGTGCTTCCTCTGATATTGACTTTCTAATTGCTTAAAATCAATATGACAATGTATAATTGGCGTTGAATACGTAATGCTAGGTTATGCAGTTTTTCTTTTTTTTTGGGTGGGGGGGGGGGTAGGTTAGATTTTTTTAGGTTAGAACTCGACTCCTCCGGTCAGCCTCCTTAGCAATCCCAATTTACTCCCCGATCCATGCTGTTACAGACAGGTTTCGTAAAAGTTTTATCCCCTTTATTCTAGAGCACCTTAATAATAATTCATAATTGTGTCCTTGCCAAAATCCCCTTTTCCTCTATTGTCGTTTTTATTTTTGATTTATTGCAATGTTTTTGTAATTGAATTGTCAAGTTTACTGATTCGCTCTTTATCTTTGATAATTTTGCCCTTTTAATTTTTTTAATCTTAAGTGTTTGACTTAATGAACTGATTTGAATTTTTTTTTTAACTTTAACTGACATATAAAGCGAATTCGGCGCTATATAGCTGGTGATAGCTTTTTGAAAATATATCTTATCTTTATGCACAAAAAACGCGTAATGTTAAACAGTTGTAGTATCACAAACATACGAACTCTTTCTATTCCAAATTTACGAAGAGCAACCAGAGCAACACGGTTCATTTTGCCTGCTCACTCCATAGTAACAACTCAAACCAGACTGGAATGTTTTGGCGCGTTTTAGTATACATGTCGATAAGTCGGTAATACCAACATAACTGCTGCGCTCAGTTTGTACTTTTATCAACTACATTTAATATCTAGACTAGTACCAATATTTATGGCACGACTTATAAATAAACTGATAGACGACAGGAAAAAAAGAGAATAAAAAGAAAGGCCAAGAAGAACAATACCTGAGTTTTTGCACAAATTCGAATGTGTCCTACAATAGAACCATTGTTCTCACCTAACGGCTTCTCATGTTGACGTTTGCAAGAGTATCTTCTCCAAAAATTGACTTGGTATACAAATTGGCTGCCACCATATTGCAATCTCCTGCTGAAGTCTATAAAAAGGGAAAAACAGACATTTTCCTTTTTTAAGGAGCTATTTAGGAACAGTTGAGATAGCCCTAGTCACGGCAAAAGAGTGCTAAATAGGAGAGAACCCTCCTGAGTCACTGATGACACATAGGGCGTAAAATAGACGTTTTGGTTGCTCGATCTTTTTCACAGGAACTGGTAGCAAGCCTGTCATCCAGCCATACGACAGCTGAAATCGATCCCTTGACACCGTATTGCCAAGTAGAGTATCAATCCACCCAGCTATTACAGGATATGGCCTGAATAGGTTAGTCTAGAAATACGCTTCTCAAAAATATCATAATGATGACCAAGATAAGAAGTTGTTTAAACCTGTATCTTGTATATGAGGAGTATATTAGAGCTGTGTGAATTCAGCAAATACAGGAATTATTGGGCCATAAAATATACAGATGTCTGAAATTGACAGCTTGAAAAGGACTGTCATTTATATTTTCCTTGCAATAGCAACTATTTACGGAAAATCCTTGGTACGAACCACGGAATTAGATAATGCTCTACTAATAAAGTAACGAATTTATTATACTACTGACATACTATGGAGATAGATTTTTCGTTACATCTACTTAAAATAATACTAAATAGTAATTCACATATATTGCCATGTAAATAGCAAAAGAGATGAATCGATAAAATGATAATCAATCAGTTGTTATTGACAATACGAAGGTTAAGCATTACTGAACTGAATCTTTGTTTTGTCATTAAGACTATCAAAATCCATAAAAACCCCATAGCTAAAAAATAGCTTAACTGTAATGACAATAGGATTACCATGAGAACAAAGTTTATTTGAAAAGTTTTGTTAAAATTATGAATTACAGTCTGTGGCGCTTATTCAACTTAAGAAGCCCATATCTCAGCATTTGCTTCGCTTTATTACTAAACTAAAAGACAAGAGAGTAAGGGAAATAAAACTGCCGTCTTTATTTATATTAAAAGTTAAGAAGATGCAATTGTTAGGCTCAGTTGGCTTCCAGTTAATAAATATTACGAGGTTAATAAAAAAAAGAAAATTGAAGGCCTTTGTTGTGCGCCATAAAAAGAAAAAATTAAAACAAAATAGTAAATGTTCAACCCAGGAGCTGGAACTAAAAGGGCACTACCTGATAGGATGATATTCTTGAATTTATGCCCATGTTTCTCAATTTTAGCCCCTAATCAAGCATGGAGAGCTTGTAAACTTATATGACTAATAAAATAAGCCAGTCCTCCAGGATCCCCCATTAACCCTATCTGTGAATAGTCAGGTTGGATTACAATTTTGTCAATAAAAGTAACGTAGTTTACTTAAGCTCGTTTCTTTTTATTCAATTTAGTAATAATAGATGTTATTCATTCAAGTTCATGTTCCCTTTCATTAATTCTACGATAAATAAGACTTATAGCTACCCAAAAATGGTAACACGTTATATACAAAAAAAACAACAACATGGTACTACTGCTACCACTACTAAGGGCTCACAATGGCACCTAGCCACCTTAAACAAACACAGCTTCACACGCTCTTCTTCTATCCCGCTCTATCCAAAGCTTCCCCCTCTACCTCCTCCTAAGCAGTACAAATTTCCTTTAAATCCTTCCTTACGATCTCCAACTCGGGGATGACCTGCTTTTCCTTTGGTCCTAGATGGATGGCAGAAAAAGACAATCTTTGCAATCTGAAATCCTTTATCTACAAAACGCGTCCTAGCCATCTCAACCTTTCAAAAACCTTCCAAGAATGCTTGGAAATTTCTTGTCCAACCAAGACCCTAGCAATTGAATGCTATTTTCTCAGTTAAAATTCAACAACAACATTATTACATAGACAAATACGCAAAATAAACCATGCCTACAGGTTTAATTAGACATGATGTGCTAAAAGTCCAAAGAAAGAAAAAGAAGAAAAGATAAAGGGAAAACCTTTGCTGGTGTCAAGCACTTCATATTGGTAGATCCAAGCAAATTTTCTATATATTTGTGCAGGTCAGTAAGAGTAGTGTTCACAGTGAACTTATTTTCCCATTCAAAATCGGCCCGCATTTGCCTGAAGTCCTCAAGATTACACGCAGCTGGAACAATGTAATCCTTGATATCAACATGAATATCATTAATAATGATAATATTTCGATCTGATTGAGAGCCACCCACATCATAAACTGTAAGAAAATAAAATAGGTAAAATTCAACCGGATTAGTAACGACCTTTTCTAGTTTAATCTGGTCCGGTCCCTGATATTCCTGCCAAATTTAATTGCCCTAGTTTACCTGGATGTGCCTAAATTAGCAAAACCGGGACAGACCGACAGACTGACAGAATTTGCGATCGCTATATGTCACTTGGTTAATACCAAGTGCCATAAAAAAAAAAAAATAAACTCCAACAATAGCTTTGTTTGTATCATCAAAGCTATATCTAAATACCGTGAAATCTTTAATGGTGATATAATCATGAGGAGACAAAACGAAAGAAGAGGGCTTTCCTACAAGTTTCAAATCTCCGATTGTTGCTATTTCTAGGATACAGTTTTGAAAAGTATCACCTAACACAAAAATAAAAAAAAGTACATATATAACTATGTTATGCGCAAGGAAATCATGATAAATATAGAAAATAATTTCAAAGACTACACTGGCTACGCCCGATGGGGAAAAAATATGAAGAAGTAAAATGGAGGACATTTTCAGTTAGTACAAAAAGGAAGGATAAATATCCAGATATTTTGATTGAAACCTTTACTCAACTGTAACCAATATACAAAGTAAAGAGTAAAAATATAAGTATAAAATATAAGTATAAAGTATAAAACTTATAATATTATGATTACAGCAAAAAAATTCAACTGAACTTAATAATAAGGAAAAAGAAAGAAAATGAAATATCAATTACCTTTACAGGCACAATGTGTTAGGCACAGTATTATTCTGTATATTATGAAGTAAGAACTGTATCCTAAGTTCTCACTGACCAAATGCTTGTCATACACCCACCTCTCCCATAATGTGCAAATATATAGCCCAAATAATTTATTTTCCATTTATTGTACCAGATGTCTTTGTCTTTTCTCACGCTTAGCTGAAAGAAACTAACAAAGAAACCGGTTCTACAGTGCGTCAATGGATGAAAAACTTAACATAGGGGCTGTAACAGACAGGTACCTAAGGTTGTAGTAAGATTCAATGTTCTTAGTCAAGTTAAAAAAAAAAAAAAAGCAAGGAGATATGGAGACGCATAATATTTGTTAAAAGATTACTTTAAAAAGGATTCAAGTTTTCATAAATTTAATGAAGGAAAAATAATTTATTGGAGAGTAATTTTTGTCAAAATTTTCTTGTTTTTGTTCCTTTGAAACTGAAAATCAGTGTTCCCAGTCAGGGTCGTCAATTTGTAGAGGGGGAGTTTTCCCTAGATACTTGCCCCCTCGGTTTTTTAAATACTATTCTAGGAGTACTTTTATTGAAAAATACTATTTTTAAAGAATCTTCACTGAAAAAACAAATGAATAAAAAGCTCCCCCAGACAGGGTTAATTCAAAAAAAGAGAAAAACAAGGACACTTGTCAGATTAAAAAACCGATCATTAACTAAAAAACTGAGCCAATACAACAAATTCTCCGATTAATAATGTTTACAAATGCAGGAATGAAACTCTTGCTGTTTCTCTCGCGGATTGGTGGGAGAGGTTGAAGGGTAAAGACTTTCTGGAAGTTGGTTCATTGAGGTCGGGATCTTAAAGGTTGAAAAGGCGGGGAGAATAAATCTTGGAAACGGGGGGTTTGTCATGGCCTTAGTGAAATAGACCTTATGGGGATGTATTTTACTAATCAAACTCGTTAAAACCATCATTATTTGGTCCAACTTTCTGACTTGCTCGCTTTCCGTTTGTTTAACTTTAACTTGACTTCTTTTAGATACTTGACAAGTATATTACAATTTCTCCGGAAAATATCTAGCAAATCTGTCTCCATTGTTCGGAACGCCCATGCTTCATGGTCATAATTGTGACCCTGTACCATGGCCCTCTGCTATGTCACATACATGACTATTGACCCCGCTCTATCCATTACAATTGTATATGACATCACTAAGTGTCTCTTTTAAATTTATTTATCTTCGTTTTGCAATAAAAGCGGTATACAGTTTATACTGAAAATCCAATTTGTTCCTGTCAGAGTAACTAATATGTATCTAATACTTCTAGTAGATACATAATGTATCCAATACTTAAATGTATCTAATAATTATAGATGCATAAATGTATCTAATACTTCTTTTACATGCTCACGGTAATCCCCTAACTGCAAAAATAACATTTAAGCATTGATTTAGTCAAGCTCATTGATTTAGCATTGACTTTTGATATAGCCATTTTGTTTAACGTAGTTGAAAGGTCTGGAAATTACGGCTTTGAGAATGAAATCCCCCCCCCAAGACAAAGGTTTTTAATTATGACTTTGGGGCATATCAGGTTTTTATAGAAAAAGTTGTTGTAGAAACATCAAAAAGGGCTCATTCGATCGGAAATTGAAAGGGCTAATACTCTTTTCAATAGTCGAGAGTAATTGGAGAGCAACTAACCCTTCTCCCACGCCCAATTTTTTACCAAACACTTCTAATAAAAAATTCTAATAGCTATTTTTTCAAAGGATTTGAAAGGTCCAGAAATTTTGTCTTTGAGGATAACAAATCCCCCTAGCCCTCAGGGCAAGGGTTGTATGTTATGCACTGGTGTATAGAAGGTTTTTATAGAAAGCGCTGTCATAGAAACTTCGGAAGCAGCTCATTCGATTGGTAATCAGAAATTCTAGTGCTCTTTCTAAGAATCAAAGTGATCGAATGGCATCTATCCCCCCCCCCGCACACAAACACACGTTGTACTGTTCCTAAATGCATCTAATAGAAATTTTGAGTCAGCAATTTTATTCAAACAGTTCAAAAACAGGATCCCAGAACGTTCTATTGCTATCACATAAAACACAGACAACAAATAGATCAGCCAAAAAATCAACTCCTTTTAAAATTTTAGTTTTCCATTTTTTCTTCTTCCTCTCCATCATCAGACTTTTCAAATCTTTACGTGCGGCTACAAGTTCATCCCTTTTGATCATTTCATTTGGATTATAAGCAGATTCGATAATGTTTTGAATACAACCGGCTAAAAGGGTATCTTTGCGACCAACTGTGTACGTGGCCCTACACAGAGGACATTTTGTTTGGTTTTCTTCATTCTGAAGGACGCAAGCTTCGCAGAAAGCGTGTAGACACGGCAGTCTAACTGGCTCAACAAATACCTCATAGCAGATGCAGCAAGATAGTTCAGAATCCAATAGGTCAAGCATTTTTTTCTTAAACTCTGTTACTTCTTTGCAAGTATTAAATTCGTCCGGGTTAGCTTGTTTACATCTTTTAATATCAAGTGGCTTCTTCTTAGACTCTGTTAATGCAGTAGAAGCATTAATTCCCTTCGTTTTAGCTTCTTTATGCTTTTTCATAGCCCAGGAAACTGATATTGCAGCGATAGAGGCTGGAATTCCAATGGCAAAACATTTATACGCTATATTCATTGCACGCTATATAGATTATCACAGTAAAAGATGTACTGAATTAATGATTACCACAGCCAAAGGGATCATATATATATATACCAAACATGACGTCACCATTCCTCATACTGATATGGTAATTATATGATGACGTCATTAACTTAAATAAGAAAGTGCATTTAGGTCACAAACTTAGTGTCACAATATTAAAAATTATACTGTAAAATTCCAATGACGTCATGTACTAGTCATAAACGGTGCAATAGCGCTCCCCCCGTAAAGAGTGAGGTACCCTTTTAAGTTACTTTTCATGGAAGGAGTCCAAAACTTGTTTCTATACATATTTTAATTTTTATGGGTAAGACAAAATTTAGGGGAAGGGGACGTGAAGGGGGTCCCGAACCTCCCCTCCTAGGATATGGCTTTGCTTACGGGAAAATAATGAAGAACGAACAAAAGTGATTCAGAAACAAAAATTCAAATGGCGTTGATTTCACCCAGGAGTAAATTTTAAGTCGTTTTGCTTTGCGATTTGGACAAAAATGCAATCAACGAATGAGATTTACATCTATTTTTGATTTCATTTATTTTTTTTGTCACGTGCTCATAATAAGCTTGACGTGGATACGTTTTGAGTTCTTACTGGCAATGCATGAACTGAACATTGGTATATTAACATGCAGAACTGAACATTGGCATATGTACATATAAAACTGACTTCTTCAGTATTCACAGTTGTTTCCTCAAATTACTTAAAAAAATAATTAACTCTAAATGTTTTGAGTTTTTTCACGGGCTCCGTATATCTGCGAGCCTAAAGTCCCCAATATATTTTGCTGTATAATAAAGTTTACTCTATGGTCGACATCAGCCGATTTCCACACAGAAAAACCCTGAATTATGGCTATTGTTAAAATAGAGACCAGAGAATATAAAATGGCAATACTTCCTTGAGATGAAGATATGATCGATGAAAGTAGACACAACCTAGTTTGGGATTAACTATGAATATATTTTATTTTAGAATATATTTCCAAAACACCAATAAGCCATTTAATATTCATCAGCAAGTAAAACAAAAAATAATTCAAACCAATTGAAAAGAAACAAATTCACTTCTTTGTATAACTCTTTGGATAGCATTCACTTTATCACCAAGAATTTAAGCCATTCCCTAAGAAAAAGAATAAGTTAATAATCAGCTTAAAAATGCCCATGCCATGGATACAATTTTAGGGGAAAATTCTTCACTGGAAAAGGTGGAAATTGGGCAAAATTCCTAAGCAAGATTTTCATGGATACGAAATTTAAATAGATAAAATTTTAAGGGGAAATTTTAAACTGGGTGGGAGGGATGGGACATAATTCCTAAGAAAAAGTTGACTCCACAAAAGTTCTTATTTGGAAAAATACATTCTTGCATGCTTCCCTGGATATGATTTTTGCCAGGGATACAATTTTAAGGGAAAATTTTACACTGGAAGAGGTAGAAATTGGGCATAATTCCTAAGCAAGATTTTCATGGATACAAAATTTAGATAGATAAAACTTTAAGGGGGAATTTTACATTGGGGGGGATGGGCCATAATTCCTCTGAAAATATTCCAAGATAGGGCCAAATTTATGCATAAAAATAAATTTTTAAGATAAAATTTTAAGTGGAAATTCCTAAGCAAATCTCAGACATAGGCTCCCCTAAGGCAAGAGACTTATATTGGGGGTAATGGGAATAGGGGCAATAGAAACCACTCCAAAATGTCAATATATATGGAAATTAATAGGTTTTCACGCTTTTAAGGGGAAATTTTACACTGGGAAAGGTGGAAATTGAGCAAAATCCTTTTTTCAATTTTTCTCACTTTTAAGGGGAAATGTTATTCTATGCATTGACGTTTTCGCTTATATACTAATAGATTTTCACGCTTTTTCGACACGATTTTTGTGAAAATTTGGGGGACCACTCCAAAATATAAATATATTTAGAAATGAAAAGATTTTCACACTTTCAAGGGAAAATTTTATACTATGCATTGACATTTTGCTTATATAATACTATTTATGCTATTTATGACATCATACAAGACAAAGCTTTTTGGGGGATAAAATTTTAAGGGTTGAGGTTGAAATTGGGCAAAATTCCTAAGCAAAATTTTTATGGATACGAAATTTAAATAGATAAAATTTAAAGGGGAAATTTTAAACTAGGTGGGACGGATGGGCCATAATTCTTAAGAAAAGTTGACTCCACAAAAGTTATTATTTGGAAATATGCATTTTTGCATGCTTCCCTGGATATAATTTTTGCCATGGATACAATTTTAGGGGAAAATTCTACACTGGAAAAGGTGGAAATTGGGCAAAATTCCTAAGCAAGATTTTCATGGATACGAAATTTAAATAGATAAAATTTTAAGGGGAAATTGTAAACTGGGTGGGAGGGATGGGACATAATTTCTAAGAAAAAGTTGACTCCACAAAAGTTCTTATTTGGAAAAATACATTCTTGCATGCTTCCCTGGATATGATTTTTGCCAGGGATACAATTTTAAGGGAAAATTTTACACTGGAAGAGGTAGAAATTGGGCATAATTCCTAAGCAAGATTTTCATGGATACAAAATTTAGATAGATAAAATGGATATAATTTTTGCCATGGATACAATTTTAGGGGAAAATTCTACACTGGAAAAGGTGGAAATTGGGCAAAATTCCTAAGCAAGATTTTCATGGATACGAAATTTAAATAGATAAAATTTTAAGGGGAAATTTTAAACTGGGTGGGAGGGATGGGACATAATTCCTAAGAAAAAGTTGACTCCACAAAAGTTCTTATTTGGAAAAATACATTCTTGCAAGCTTCCCTGGATATGGTTTTTGCCAGGGATGCAATTTTATGGGAAAATTTTACACTGGAAGAGGTAGAAATTGGGCATAATTCCTAAGCATGATTTTCATGGATACAAAATTTCGATAGATAAAACTTTAAGGGGGAATTTTACACTGGGGTTATACATTATAGACATAGTTATTAGATTTGTCGACTATGTTAAACAAAATGGCTAACTCAAAATTTTGATTTGGCGACTTTTGAAAAAAATTAGCGTGGAAGGGGGCTTAGATGCCCTCCAATTTTTGGTCGCTTAAAAATATTTATTTTTCAATATTTTCTTAAATAATGATAGAAAAACCTGTGTCCCCTTCATTGAAATTCTATTCCCCCCATGACAAATAGCTTCATTTAAAGATCCTCGCACATGGTTCCTCCCTTAACATCTTCCCACAAAAAAAACTCTTCTCGCCATTGTGACAGTATTTTCTCTTTTTAGATGACCAGAAAAATAAGAATTTGCCAACAACCCTCTGAAACGACCTTGCCTGCCCCTGGACTTCCCCTGCCTGGCTCCGAAATGACCGTGCCTGCACCTGGACTGACCGTGCCTACACCTGGACCAATCTTACCTGCCCCTGAGACCTTGCCTACCCCTGGACAAATCTTACCTGCCCCTGAAATGACCTTGCCTGCCCCCGGACCTTCAACCAAGCCCCCAGCCCCCCCTTGTCCATAACTGAACCCATGGCCCCCCAATTGAATCAGCCTATCCCCCAGCCATCATTGACCGTAACCGGAAATAAAACCCAGGAATCTGTCATTATCAATCCGACACAGCCACTAGCAAATGAAAAAAGAAAAAAACAACGATTTTTTTGGAAGGTCTGTCCAAATTGCCACAGGTCTTTCGAAAACCTCGAAAAACATCTTTTGTCAAAAAGAGGAGCCTGTGGTAAAAAACCTAATGGAGACTTGTGTACCAAAGCAGAGGCAAAAGAAATCCATGAAAAAGCCAAGGATGAGCTTGAAGAGAGGGCGAGAGATAAATCCTACTTCTCAACTTCAGAGCTAAAAGCTGCACTTCTAAAATCCAAAACACTCCATGCATTCAGCAGAGCCTTGACAGAGATGACCGGCGTATATTTTGACAATAGAGATGTACGGGACTGTGCAATTCAAATCAATGAAGCCGAGCCAGCAGTTCCAACTGTCTCCGTTAGACACGAAACTCCTGTTGCTCCACCCTCAGACCCTGCGCCATCATTCTCGTCGATGCCAGAGAGAGATTGTTTCTCCAGCGAGCCTCTAATGGGGCCTTCTCGACCCCGTAAGAGGGTTCGATGGGCAGATATTGAATCGAATCCCGAGGATAGTGACGTGGAGGGTGGTGTTTACGATTCATTCAATATTGAAGATTATAGAAGGCTGAAGGATGGCGTCAAAAATTTTATGGTTCCTGTCCTCGGGCGTTTGTCGAGAAATCAATTACTTGACGGTGACATACCAAACTTGACGGCCTACCTTTGCTTTCAGGTGTCGTTTATGTTTGGTCATCGGCCTGGCGTTCCGAAAGCTATGACTATCGAGGAATTTCTGAATCGTCAGTTAGTGGAGGAGGAAGCAATGTACGTCATCCCTGTGGAAAACCACAAAAATGCAAGTTTAAAGTCTGCTGGCATAGTCTCAAGTACCTTAAATTTGCCCGTCCTGCTCTGCTCAAGCCTGGTGAGCCTGTCCCAAATAACTTATTGCTGTCAAAGAAGGGAAGGAAGCTGAAGAATGTGTCAAGAATAATGACCAGGTTTCTGCGGAAGATTTTCCGAAATGGCATGAGGCGGGGGGATAGGGTCCCGAACCAAACAACTGTCCGCCACTTTATAACTACTATAATTAGAAGAGCGACGAATAAAACTGAAGAAGAGCGCCAAATGATGGATGAATATGTTTGTGACTCAGGTAAGTTTTGCTCATTCTATATAATTTTCATAATTTAATTATTCTTT
Source organism: Artemia franciscana (assembly GCF_032884065.1). Lineage (NCBI taxonomy): Eukaryota > Metazoa > Arthropoda > Branchiopoda > Anostraca > Artemiidae > Artemia > Artemia franciscana. The sequence continues at coordinate 1,793,715 of NW_027062688.1, forward strand.
CCAGCTGAGTTCACCACTTAACATAGTCAAAAATTGATGATTAACTTATTGTAAATTTAATTGTTGGAACCAGCTAGCCCGAGGCCCCTAGCCACTCGTAATTCCTCCAGAACTGAATTAACTTGCAGGGCTGTTTTTCGTTAGAATGTCTACCTCTAGTTTGTAATTAAATAAAAAAAAAACTAGTTTTTTTAACTGAAAGTAAGGAGCGACATTAAAACTTAAAACGAACAGAAATTACTCCGTTTATGAAATGGGTTGTCCCCTCTGCAATCCCTCACTCCTTGCGCTAAAGTTTTTAATTGTTTTAAAAAGTAGAATTGTGGCAAAGAGTCAAACTTTAGCGTAAAGAGCGAGGGATTGCGGTGGGGAAAACCCATTTCATATACGGAGTAATTTATGTTCGTTTTAAGTTTTAATGTCCCTCCTTAAAGGGTGCAGGCTAGAAAAGCCTGCGCCCTTTACATTGAATTTCAGCCCCTCCCTCAGGGATTGTGGGGGAGTAAGTCATTCCCAAAGACATAGTTTCTAATGTTTTCGAATATGCGGAACAAAATGACTATCTCAAAATTTTAATCCGTTGACTTTTGGAAAAAAATTAGCGTGGAAGGGGGCCTAGGTGCCCTCCAATTTTTTTGATCACTTAAAGAGGGCACTAGAACTTTTCATTTTCGTAAGAATGAGCCCTCTTGCGACACTCTAAGACCATTTGGTTGATACGATGACCCCTGGAAAAAAAAACAAACAAATAAACACGCACCCGTGATTTGTCTTCTGGCAAAAAATACGAAATTCCACATTTTTTTAGATAGGAGCTTGAAATTTTTGCTATAGGGTTCTCTGATATGCCGAATGAGATGGTGTGATTTTCGTAAAGATTCTATGACATTTAGGGGATGTTTCCCCCTTTTTTCCAAAATAAGGCAAATTTTCTCAGGCTCGTAACTTTTGATGACAAAGGCTAAATTAATTAAAACTTATATATTTAGAATCAGCGTGAAAATTCAATTCTTTTGATGTATCTTTTAGTTTCAAAATTCCCTTTTTTAGAGTTCCGTTTACTATTGAGCCAGGTCGCTCCTTATTACAGTTCGTTACCACGAACTGTTTGAAAAACTATATAAATGTCTATTTCCTCCTGAAGGATTTTCCTAACCATTCTGTCTTTTTCAGAAATAGGTTCAAAAAATAATTGCGAAGCCTATGATTTCAAGAGGATTGCCGCAAGCAGGAATTTGCTGCAGAGTCTTTGTTCTGCTTCAGAAGCCAATGAAGATTCCGACGAAGAACAGGAGGAGTCAACGACCAAGAAAATGAAATTCATGGACGAGGCAACGAGGAAAAGGGTGGTCAATGACGTAAGTTTTATTTTGCATTCTGTAATATAGACTTCTTAAATAGTCTTATTTGACCCTTTTCTTACTTACTCCCTGATTTTCATTTGTCCCATTATATTCCGACTCCCCCGGTCAGCCTCCGTAGCAATCTCAACTTAATCTCCAATCAATGTTGTTACAAAAAGGTTTTGTAGAAGTTTTATCCCCTTTATTCTGGAACACCTTTATAACAATTTGCGATTATTTATTTGCCAAAGTCCCCTTTTCCTCTTTTACCGTTTTTATTTTTGATTTATATTAATGTTCTTGTAATTTAATGGTCAAGCCTACTGACTTCCTCTTTATCTTTAATGATTTTGCCGTTTTAATTTCTTTTAAATGTTTGGCTTAATGTACTGATTGGAATTTTTTTTTCTTATCTTTTACTGACATATCTAGCAAACTCGGCTCTATAGTGC
>NW_027062688.1:1803009-1816781 GCF_032884065.1 Artemia franciscana
GATTTCTTATTGGCTGAGCTAGTTCGTCATCTGATTTCTGATCCGCCCAGTATTGCCCTGATTGGCCGAGCTAGTTTGCCGATCTGATTTGTGATTGGCCTTTACTGACTACTAATTGACACACTCTAGTATTAAATATCTTAATTAATATTTTTGAAAAATGAGTAAAATGTAGAGGAAATGCTTATCCCCCTTGGAATAAGGACAATTGGTAATTATAATTTCTAAAAGGCAAGGTAGAACCTCCAAAAGATTGACCCTACTTCAGCATTGTGGAGAACATCCAAGAGACTGACTCTAGTTCAGCATTACCCTCTTAATTATTAACCTACCCTAATAAGGGGAAATTTTACACGGGGGGGATTGCCTCCCCCCCCCCAGGACTGCTTTAGAAGGCCTTAGTACCCCTCTAACCAAATAATGGCAATTGTCAATTGACGTTTGTCAGTTATAACTGAGAATCTGCAATTATAATTGCTAAGAGGCAAGGTAAGACCTCCAACAGATTGATTCTACTTCAGCATTGTGGAGAACCTCCGAGAGACTGACTTTAGTTCAGCATTACCCTCTTAATTATTAACCTAGCCTATTAAGGGGAAATTTTACACTGGGGGGGATTGCCCCCCCCCCCAGGACTGCTTTAGAAGGCCTTAGGACCGCTCTAACCAAATAATGGCAATTGTCAATTGACAATTGTCAGTTATAACTGACAATCGGCAATTATAATTGCTAAGAGGCAAGGTAGAACCTCCAAAAGATTGACTCTACTTCAGCATTGTGGAGAACCACAAAGAGACTGACTCTGGTTCAGCATTACCCTCCTAATTATTAACCTACCCTATTAAGGAAAAATTTTACACTGGGGGGATTCCTTCCCCCCCCACGACTGCTTTAGAAGGAATTAGGACCCCTCTAACCAAATAATGGCAATTGTCAATTGACAATTGTCAATTATAACTGACAATCGGCTATTATAATTGCTAAGAGGCAAGGTAGAACCTCCAACAGATTGACTCTACTTCAGCATTGTGGAGTAAAATGCATGAGAGAAAAATTTTCGATTGAACTGCTGTCAACCAGTATATGTTCCCCGGGGAAACCCAAGAACAGGGTCTACCATATCCCACCCCCCTAGGACATAAAAGGTATAGGATCGTATAGAACCTCCAACTGATTGACTCTAGTTCAGCTTTGGGGTAAAATTATGATAGGTATAGGATCGTATAGAACCTCCAACAGATTGCCTCTAGTTCAGCTTTGGGGTAAAATTGACCTTGATGCCCATTTAACTAGACAAACTGTATTGGCTTTTTCTACAACTGAACGTAACTGGACTTTTCCCACAACTATTCCCTTTTCAATTCAAAAATCAACGGACTCGATCGAGGCCTTTGACCTCGACCTCAATCCAACAAAAAACTATTCTCCCTATGTGCGCAAATCTTACACAGGGAGAGACACATATGAAACCTTACCTGACTTTTACCACAACTATTCTTTTTTCAATTCAAAAATCAATGGACTCGGCCGAGGCCTGCTAAATGGCAAGGTACAGCCTCCAACAGATCAATTCTAGTTCAGCATTACCCTCTTAAATATATAAAATACGATTTCAAATACTAGTGCAAGTGTTGAAGATTCTTTCCTATGATTCTCTATGTCTCCTGGAACTCAATTCTAAGAGTACAAACCTAAAGGAGGAAGTTTTATTTATTTTTAATTTTTTTTTTATATTTCAGACTAATGGCCAAGTGCACTTTATAGTTGCAAGTCCTTTTTTCGCATCTTTATAACTTTGAAAAATAAAAAAATAAAAAATTTATGGACCAAGAATAACGCAAGACCTAGTAAAGTGTTATTATATGACATTAATCACGAATAGGAATAGCTGCTGACAGTCTGACTAAAAATCTGAACAATTTTTCCCGATCTAAAAATTATGTCTTATTTTGAATTTTTACATCGTGTGACCTCGCTCTTTTATCAATTATAATAGGTATAGGATCGTATTGAACCTCCAACAGGTTGCCTCTAGTTCAGCTTTGGGGTAAAATTAACCTTGACTTGATGCCCATTTAACTGGACAAACTGTCTTGGCTTTTTCAACAATTGACCGTAACTTGACTTTTCCCACAACTATTCCCTTTTCAATTCAAAAATCAACAGACTTGGTCGAAGCCTTTGACCTCGACCAAGTCTGTTGACTTGGCTGAGATCGACAGTCTGTTGACTGTTGACTGAGGTCCAGGCCCAAGGCCGAGGCCTTAGGCCTCGACCTCACTCCCCTTTTCAATTCAAATATCAACGGATCTCGGTCGAGGCCTTGGGCCTCGACCTCGATTCGGGCCTGTGTGCGCGAAGCGCACACATACGAAACCTAACCTGACTTTTCCCAAAACTTTCCCATTTTCAATTCAAATATCAACGGATCTCGGTCGAAGCCTTCGGCCTCGACCTCGATTCGGCCCTGTGTGCGCGAAGCGCACACATACGAAACCTAACCCAATTTGAAAATCCAATTTGTTCCTGTCAGAGTAACTAATATGTATCTAATACTTCTAGTAGATACATAATGTATCCAATACTTAAATGTATCTAATAATTATAGATGCATAAATGTATCTAATACTTCTTTTACATGCTCACGGTAATCCCCTAACTGCAAAAATAACATTTAAGCATTGAATTAGTCAAGCTCATTGATTTAGCATTGACTTTTGATATAGCCATTTTGTTTAACGTAGTTGAAAGGTCTGGAAATTACGGCTTTGAGAATGAAATCCCCCCCCCCGAGACAAAGGTTTTTAATTATGACTTTGGGGCATATCAGGTTTTTATAGAAAAAGTTGTTGTAGAAACATCAAAAAGGGCTCATTCGATCGGAAATTGAAAGGGCTAATACTCTTTTCAATAGTCGAGAGTAATTGGAGAGCAACTAACCCTTCTCCCACGCCCAATTTTTTACCAAACACTTCTAATAAAAAATTCTAATAGCTATTTTTTCAAAGGATTTGAAAGGTCCAGAAATTTTGTCTTTGAGGATAACAAATCCCCCTAGCCCTCAGGGCAAGGGTTGTATGTTATGCACTGGTGTATAGAAGGTTTTTATAGAAAGCGCTGTCATAGAAACTTCGGAAGCAGCTCATTCGATTGGTAATCAGAAATTCTAGTGCTCTTTCTAAGAATCAAAGTGATCGAATGGCATCTATCCCCCCCCCCCCCCCCGCACACAAACACACGTTGTACTGTTCCTAAATGCATCTAATAGAAATTTTGAGTCAGCAATTTTATTCAAACAGTTCAAAAACAGGATCCCAGAACGTTCTATTGCTATCACATAAAACACAGACAACAAATAGATCAGCCAAAAAATCAACCCCTTTTAAAATTTTAGTTTTCCATTTTTTCTTCTTCCTCTCCATCATCAGACTTTTCAAGTCTTTACGTGCGGCTACAAGTTCATCCCTTTTGGTCATTTCATTTGGATTATAAGCAGATTCGATAATGTTTTGAATACAACCGGCTAAAAGGGTATCTTTGCGACCAACTGTGTACGTGGCCCTACACAGAGGACATTTTGTTTGGTTTTCTTCATTCTGAAGGACGCAAGCTTCGCAGAAAGCGTGTAGACACGGCAGTCTAACTGGCTCAACAAATACCTCATAGCAGATGCAGCAAGATAGTTCAGAATCCAATAGGTCAAGCATTTTTTTCTTAAACTCTGTTACTTCTTTGCAAGTATTAAATTCGTCCGGGTTAGCTTGTTTACATCTTTTATTATCAAGTGGCTTCTTCTTAGACTCTGTTAATGCAGTAGAAGCATTAATTCCCTTCGTTTTAGCTTCTTTATGCTTTTTCATAGCCCAGGAAACTGATATTGCAGCGATAGAGGCTGGAATTCCAATGGCAAAACATTTATACGCTATATTCATTGCACGCTATATAGATTATCACAGTAAAAGATGTACTGAATTAATGATTACCACAGCCAAAGGGATCATATATATATACCAAACATGACGTCACCATTCCTCATACTGATATGGTAATTATATGATGACGTCATTTACTTAAATAAGAAAGTGCATGTAGGTCACAAACTTAGTGACACAATATTAAAAATTATACTGTAAAATTCCAATGACGTCATGTACTAGTCATAAACGGTGCAATAGCGCTCCCCCAGTAAAGAGTGAGGTACCCTTTTAAGTTACTTTTCATGGAAGGAGTCCAAAACTTGTTTCTATACATTTTTTAATTTTTATGGGTAAGACAAAATTTAGGGGAAGGGGACGTGAAGGGGGTCCCTAACCTCCCCTCCTAGGATATGGCTTTGCTTACGGGAAAATAATGAAGAACGAACAAAAGTGATTCAGAAACAAAAATTCAAATGGCGTTGATTTCACCCAGGAGTAAATTTTAAGTCGTTTTGCTTTGCGATTTGGACAAAAATGCAATCAACGAATGAGATTTACATCTATTTTTGATTTCATTTATTTTTTTTGTCACGTGCTCATAATAAGCTTGACGTGGATACGTTTTGAGTTCTTACTGGCAATGCATGAACTGAACATTGGTACATTAACATGCAGAACTGAACATTGGCATATGTGCATATAAAACTGACTTCTTCAGTATTCACAGTTGTTTCCTCAAATTACTTAAAAAATAATTAACTCTAAATGTTTTGAGTTTTTTCACGGGCTCCGTATATCTGCGAGCCTAAAGTCCCCAATATATTTTGCTGTATAATAAAGTTTACTCTATGGTCGACATCAGCCGATTTCCACACAGAAAAACCCTGAATTATGGCTATTGTTAAAATAGAGACCAGAGAATATAAAATGGCAATACTTCCTTGAGATGAAGATATGATCGATGAAAGTAGACACAACCTAGTTTGGGATCAACTATGAATATATTTTATTTTAGAATACATTTCCAAAACACCAATAAGCCATTTAATATTCATCAGAAAGCAAAACAAAAAATAATTCAAACCAATTGAAAAGAAACAAATTCACTTCTTTGTATAACTCTTTGGATAGCATTCACTTTATCACCAAGAATTTAAGCCATTCCCTAAGAAAAAGAATAAGTCAATAATCAGCTTAAAAATGCCCATGCCTCCTTAGAGGTAATGTTCTATAGACATTAGAATGGTCCGGTTACCAAATCGAATAACTTTACAAAAAATGAACAAAACTAGCAAAGAAGACAAATTTCAAATTTCTGTTATAATATTACCAGTCATTTTGTGAAAATCATTGGCAGAATTTTTTCCTTGTTATTGTATTTGCTACTGTATTTCATAAGAAGGATCTGTCTTTAAATGTATTACACTCTGAAATTAGGCAAATTTACATCTGAAAAAATAATGCACACGCCCAAATCATTCTGATGTTTCTTATGATTCTCTGGTAGAAGTTTTTATTATTTTTCATTTTTATAGAAAATTTACTTATGAAGAAGCAAATTGAGATTCAATCAAGTAACTGGCACAAAATCTATAAAAAAATAACTTGAAAAACGGAATTCAATCAGCCTGGCTTCCTCTTGACTTCATTTCATCAAGACATAATTTGATACAGCGGTAAAACTTCACTTGTTGATGCCAAACTGATCAGAACTTCGTACACTTTGATTTTACAATCAATCGCTTCAAAATATTTCGCTAGGACAAGCACAATATTTAGGGAGATAATAATACAATTCATTATAGAAAAAATCCGAACACTAGGTTTTAGTTCCGCATTCAAGCCTTTCGTTACGACTGAACTTATATTTCTAGCTACAAAACATGAGTCGAAGCTTTAGGCTGAATTCAGCTCGAAACGCCCCACAAACTTTGATTATTACGAGCGATCGGCAAGTCATCGAAATGGTGACATATCAAATGCCTCATATCATTGCATTTTTGTTTGATGAGCATAAAAATACGACAGCAAAAATTTTCCACCATTATTAAATCTCAAAAAAAGAAAAAAAACTGCTGAAACTTTTCATAATAGGTGAGAAAACATGTGTTTACATATATTTAAATTTTAAGGCTCATTCGTCCTAGTAGAGGCGGTCTAGATGGCTCCTCATAACCTCTTCTGTCCCCCCTCCCCCCAAAAAAACTTAACAAAATCTAAACAATAAAGAAAACCTTAAAAAACTATCATTTTGTAGCCATCAAGTCTTAAACACTGGCAGAGCTAATAATTTCCCCCTGGAAAATAATAAAATCGAATAAAAGTCAAACTTATAACAAGTGAATATAAAGCATAATTTATAAATGGCCTTATAATTTGCTCTCTATGATAGCCATGTCCTGCCTAGTCTTTAAATTCTAGAAACATCATCCAAATTTCTATTTTGTTGTACCATATGGCACTTTATAGCGGCTTTATCGAGTCAAATTTACAAAAAAAGACAAGAAATAAGAATTAGCTTGTAAATGAGCCCTTGAACAACATTCTATGATGTCCCAGTACCCCAATATTGACCAAGAACATAAAGCAGGAGAAAAAAGAGGACGTATCACTGCTACTATTGCAAAACAGTGATTTTCCATCTTAATAAGGAATGGGGCTGTAATTTTCCTGGATAAGGTTTTGAGAATGGCGATTCAAAGGGTGTACTTTTTGGTTTGCCACGATACCATTTTCAAATCAAATGCAAGTAAAAGACGAGATGTATGGGACAGTTGGAATAGCGCGTAGTACAACTGCGAGATTTAGTCTCCTGTGCTGGGCACAGGGGTTGACTGAAGTGGAAGGCACTTTAATATTAGCGGTGAAGGTGGTAAAAAGCCAAGTTTATATGAAGCTCACCATCACCAACCTTAAAGCTTGGTTACACCGCCCAACTGTCGTCTGAGGTAAATTGACACAATCTTTGGTAAAGCAGTTAGATCTATCAGTATTGAAGATTCTTCTATGGCTGCAAAACTTCAGTCCTTTAAAGTTTTCCTTATTGTTTTTATTTTTTTAAGGTTTTATTTGGGAACAGAAAAAGTCACAAGAAACCATCCAGACCACCTTTACTAGGACAAATGAGCCTTAAAATACCCTCAGTCGTTCCTGAAATTTTACTGATAAGCTTTTTTGACAGTTAGCATGCACATGGCAAAATATGATTGTTTCTGAAATTCCTCTCCAAAACCCTGGAGGGTTATGACATCCCCATAGGCATAGTTAACATTTAGATTATTCTGGTCAAGCTAACTATTTTAAAATTTTGATCAAATGTTTTTGGAGACAGGGCAGATAAAAAGGGCATGGGAGGGGTTCTGACAGCCCTCCAACCATACTAAAACTTCTACCTAATCGTGTCCGTATAGTTTGAACTTAATACCATGTGCGGTACTTACGATCTGCGTTTTTGATACGACAGATTTCCTTTTCCTAATGATAAATCATTCCTGTAAGCAAATGATAAACTGCATAACTTGCACTCCTTGATCCGAGGCTAAAGAGGGCATGACATCCCTAGAAGCATAGCTAGTTAGAATACCTTTTGACTAATTAGAAGAAAAAAGAAATTACGAAATTTCGACCTTTGTCGAGGAGAGGGGTCACATTAAAAGAGCAAGGAAGGGGGATCAACCTTAGAGGGATAGTCATTTGACCTCCTGGACTATTCTAAACCAATTGGCTATTTCAAAACTTTTATCGGGTACATTTGGGAAAAAAGTTCTTGTGGGTTGTGGTTGTCCTCCCATCACTCGACTATTAACAGGAGCACTGGAATTTTCAATTCCCAATCGAATGACCCCCTACAAATTCTGTATGACCATCCTTTCCATAAAAATCTTATATGTTAGAAACAGGCAACTAGCGTAACTTACAGCCTTTGTCCCGGAGGCTGGGAAGGAGGAGGTTGTCAACACCAGATGCATGGCTGGTTGCCCTCCAATCACGTTTGACTCTTAAAAAGGGAGCAAAAACTTTAAATTTACAATCAAATGTGCTTCTTCCAAAGTTTATACGACCACCTCTTCCATAAAAACCTTATATGTTAACAATGGGACACTTGCATAAATCCAAGCCCTTGCCTCCAGGCTGTGGGGGGTTTGTCAACACTAGAGGCACAGTTATTTGACCTTTGGACTATTTTTTTTACAAAAATGGCTATATCAAAACTTTGATCGGAAGCAAATGGGGAAGAGACGGCGTGGGAGGGGGAAGGACTTGTTACTCTCCGATCACTTTTGACTCTTACAAAGGGTACCATAACTTTCAATTTTCAGTTGAACGAGCCTCCTTCGAAGTTTATATTATCAATCCCTTCCATAAAAACATTTATGTTAACAATGGATAACTTGCATAGTTTACAGCCGTTGCCCCAGGGCTGAGGGAGCTTTGCCAACTCCTGAGCTATGATCATTTAACTGCTGGACTATTTTGAACAAAATGGCTATATGAAAGTTTTGTTCGCATACATTTGGGGAAAAAGGGCTTGGTGATGGGGAGGGAGGGGGGGGTTGTGGTGGCTGGTAATATCATAGTAATATGATATTACTATGTGGTAAAAACATAGTAATATCAGATAAAATCTGATATTACTATGTTTCATTTCATTAGTTGTTTCCGTTTATCTTGATATATGTAGTGTTTTATATTTATTTTTCATCAATGTGTGGGAAAACAAAAGTCCACTATTCAAGATACATATAGTTAAAATTATTCCTTCTTGTAAAATCTAATCAGTATGGGTAATTTATAAGAGAGCGCAAATACGCCATCTATTGTAGAGCAGTTCCTGACTTTTTTCAAACCATTCAGTTATTCAGTGATATATCTATATTCAAAGATATATCTCCCTATGAGGAAATTAGTGACACGGCTTTGAGCATCGCCACTGCACAGTTTACTCTTTATTGTTATTGGTTTTTTCCCCCTTTTGTTCCGACAATTCCAAAAAAAATAGAAAAAAGAGGTATGTTTAACTTACGAAAGAGTGATCGTATCTAAGTGAAATTTGATATTTAGAAGGAACTCATGTCTCAGATCTCTTAATTCAAATCCTGACCAGATCTGTTGACATGTGGGGAATTGGAGGGGGAAACCAGAAATCTCGGAAAACGCTTATAAATGTCGTAGATACGTGATTGACGTAACCGGACTGGATCCGCTCTCTTTGGGGGAGTTAGGTGGTGGGGTTCAGTGCTTTGGCGAGTTTGGTGCTTCTGGACGTGCTAGGACGATAAAGGTAGGCGTGTCAGGGAGCTATAAAAATTGACTTGATAAAGTCGTTTTCCCCGATTTGACCATCTGGGGGGCTGAAGGGAGAGGAAAAATTAGAAAAATTGAGGTATTTTTAACTTACGAGTGGGTGATTGGATCTTAATTAATTTTTATATTTAGAATGACCTCGTGACTCAGAGCTCTTATTTTAAATCCCGACCGGCATTAAGCCTCTGATTTTTCTTTTAAAGCAATCTATTGATACTTAGAATTTTGCTAGAGCCCATACCATATAAGCTCTTGGCTCTTCCGACCTCGTCACAAGTGCCATTTGAGCTCTTAGCTTTTGTTCGATTTGGCTTCACAATTAGGTTCACTTCAATAATAGGACACAAATTAATCTTGGAGTTAATCTCCCCCCAAACTCCCCCAAAGAGATCAGATCCGTTACTGTTATGTAATCCCGTATCTAGGATTTCTGCTTATTTTCCCACCAAGTTTCATCCCGATCCCTCCACTCTAAGCATTTTCCAAGATTTTAGGTTCCCCCCCTTCCCAACTTCTCCTTCACTGGATCCAGTTGGGATTAAAAATAAGAGCTCTGAGACATGATATGCTTCTAAACATCAAATTTCATTAACATCCGATCACTCCTTCGTAAGTTAAAAATACTTCATTTTTCAGAATTAACCCTCCCCCAACTCCCCCAAACAGAGCAGATCCATTCCGATTATGTCAATCACGTGTCTAGGACTTCTGCTTGTTTTTCCCACCAATTTTCATCCCGATCCCTCCACTCTAAGCGTTTTCCAAGATTTTAGGTTCCCTCCTCCAACTCCCCCCAATGTCACCGGATCTGGTCGAGATTTAAAATAAGAACTCTGAGGCACGATATCCTTCCTAAGATCAAATTTCATTAAGATCCCATAACCCGTTCCTAAGTTAAAAATACTTCATTTATAATATTATGAACCTATTAACCGTACTCTTGAATAACGATCCTTAAAGCCATCTTTGGTTCTCTCCCCACCCATAGTACATACAAATATTGCGATTCACATTCTTATCTGACCCCGCGTTAGCAATCTATCAACTTTTTTAAAGACTGTTTTAAGGGGAAGCCTGTCAACTTTACTGCCCTCTGATTAATTTGACTCTTAGAAAGGTCACTAGAACTTATGATTACCAATCCAAAAAGTCCCGTCCAAAGCATATACAACCACCCTTTCTATACACACCTTATATCCTCAGGTCATAACTTTAAACACTGTCCCGAAGATATAGGTGGGAGGGGGGGGGGGGTTCCTCCTCACTGACATAATTTATGAAACCTTCAACTACAATGAACAATGATTGAATCTCCAAATTTTCATTAGAAGTATTAAGCGAAATGATGAGAAGGGAAAGGGGAAGGGCTCTGGTTCCTCTCAAATCACTTTGACTCTTGATAAGGGTACCATAACTTCCAATTTCAAATCAAATAAGCCGATCTGAAGTTTATACGACCGCTTGTTCCATAACACCTTATGTACCCACAAGGTATAATGTCTTCCTGAAAAATATAATTTTCGGACTCTTCAACTACAACGAAGAAAATTTTTATCCTAAACTTAAACAACCACCCCTTCCATAAAAACGTTAAATACCCAACGGCATAACTTACAGCTCTGGCCCAAAGACTCACGTGGTTTTTTTTTAACCCAAAACACCTTGTTATATGATCTTTGGACACTTTTGAATAAAATGACAGTCTTAAAATTTTTTATTCAATGTATTTCAAGAAAACACTACGTTTTATTTTTTTTTTTTTGGGAGGGGGGGGGGTTATCTGCCTGCTAATCACTTTGAATCTTAAAAAGGGCTAGAAATTCAGATTACCAATCCAATAAGTCTCCTCCAAATTATACGCAACCACTCTTCTATAGACATTATATACCCCCAGAGCATAACTTGCAACCCTTGCCCTTAGAGCTGAGGGGGCAGGGATGCCATCCTGTAAAACATAGTTTCCAGACCCTTGAACTACAATGAACGAAATTTCTATCCTTAAATTTGATTGGATGTCTTTGGGAAAATGATGAGCGTGGGGGGGGTGCTCTCAAATCACCTTGACTCTTAAAAAGGTCACTATAACTTTTAATTTTAATATGAGCTCCACATGAACGTTAGGCGACCACCCACTCCCTTATATGACGCGAGGCCATGACATAAAACCATATCCCCAGTGCCCTGGGGATGAGGTCATTGCATCAACCCTAGAGGCACTGTTTTAGTTTTTTGGACAATTTTGAGAGAAATTGCTGTCTCACAATTTTAATCAGATTCGTTTGGTCAAGAGGGGTTGTCAGAAGGGGGAGGAGGCTAGCTGCTCTCTGTCACTTCAGACTGTTGAAAGTAAACTAGAAATTCGAATCTTTTACCAAATAAGCCTCCTCTAAAGTTTAAAACCATAACTTCCACAAAACCTTAAAAACCGTCTGGGCATTACTTACAACCCTTACCCCTAGGCTCTGTTTTTTTTTTTTACCCTAAAAGCCTTGTTATATGATATTCAGACTGTTTTGAATAAAATGGCTATTCTATTTTATGCATTTCGGGACAATAAAACATGTGCAGGGGGGAGCTGCCCTCCGATCACTTTGACTCTAAGAAAGAGGCAAGGAACATCTGATTAGCAATCCAATGAGCCCCCTCCGAAGTTTATATGACAATTTTTTCTATAAAAACCTTCTATATCCCACGGCATTACTTATAACCCTTGCCCTGAGGCCAGGGGGAATTTTTTTATCCTCAAACACACAATTTCCAGATCTGTTAAAATCCGCTGAACAAAATGGATATTTAAAAAAAAAATTATTTAAAGCGCTTGAGGAAATGGTGGTCGTGGGAGGAGGGTTAGTTGCTCTCCAGTCACTTTTGACTATTGAGAAGGGCATCCATCCTTTCAATTTTCAATCAAATGAGCTCCTTTTGAAGTTTCTACGACAATGCTTTCAATAAAAACCTTATATACCCTCAAGTCGCAAATAAGAGTCGCTCTATTAAGGGTTGCAATTTTCAAATTGTTAAAATCAATGTTCTCTTTAAACATTAACTGTGATAATTCAGCAGATATATTAACCAAAACCACAACCCAACTAAAATAGTTGTGTACAATATCCCTCTAGAAACTATTCAGGAACTAAAGGAAAATTTTGAGCCCCCTCCGAAGTTTATATGACAACTTTTTCTATAACAACCTTCTATACCCCACGCATTACAATATATGCCCCACTACTTATGAGATTGAGCTCTCCGACAGAACAGGTAATCCAATCCCAGTTGCTGATGTAACCCAAGTGGGTAAACCGGATGCCAATGGCCAAAAGTCAAGCAAGTATTTCTTATTCAAACTAAGAGAAGAAAACAATATCCTTGGTCAGATATTCCTCTTTGGACAAATGAAACCCCACAAGCCCTACAAACCAAAACCTACCCAGTGCTGAAAATGTTTAAAACTAGGATACACAAAAAAACAAATGCAGTGAAATATTACAATCAAGCAATAATTGTTAAAGTTCCCACCCCATTGGAATGACAAATTGTAAAAATGATCAGCCAAAATACATAAACTGGTGCTTGCTATTGCAAAAATCGTATAACTACATATGAGATTTTTTTCCTTAAAAATTGAACCTCCGATTTTTTTGAAGTTTTTTGTTTAAATATATGTGGCTGTTTAAGTTTTATTTAACCAATTCAAACGATCAGATTTCATTTTCACTGTCCTTGATACTTTAAAGAAGTCCCTGCTTAGGCTTTTTAGTCTTAATCCTTTAAAAACTTTGTGATAAAGTAAAACGATGATTCTAAATCATTCTTTCTTGTCGTAGATTTGAAATAAAAGGCTTTTTCTGTTAATTATTACAGGTCTGTTATGGATAGCTACTTCTAGTCTTCTCCTTAGGTCAAAAACTGAGATGTGGCAGCACAACACGATCACATAAAGGATTGATCGGCGCTTTGATTTTGCTCAGCATCTAGTCACAGACTTTACTGAAGGACTCGATTGACACATTTTCCAATCTTGGTAGGAAAACATACCCGATTCTGTAATTTGAGCCATACGTGGGGTTGAGTAAAAGCAAGTAGAGATAGGAAGGTGGTCAGAGTAGAATCCTTCTTTTAAAATTTGGACCTTGTGACTGCCAAACGAAGCAACACAAGGTCTAAGTTAGAAGTTGAGGAAATCGACCCAATATATGAAAAGTTGTCATTCTTAGCCCATACACAATAGCCGGATACCGAAAGATTTGTGATCGGGGAGGAATTGTGTTTGTTATATATACATTAAAATCTCCGCTGACGATATTAGATTTAGCCAAAATGTATAAACTGCAAAGGCCCCCATGATTCTACCAATAAAATTCTATTCCCCTTACATTAAAAATGAGCACTAACACTCCAAAAAGCAACAGAAAAAAAGCCATACCTTACTTATTTGCAGCAATTAAAGCAAATGCAGCTCAATCACACTAGACCAAACACTCTATGAAACCACTCAACACTATCACCCACAGAACACCCAATTTACCCAAAGCATCTAGCACCCCCAATAAG